>NC_059531.1:0-15000 GCF_905147795.1 Pieris rapae
ACAAAGATCGCAAAAACATACAGGACGGCATCGCTAAATTCCGCGACGCTACTGGCGGGGATACTGCCCTCGACCTCAGGGTGGAAGAAGCCGCCGCGATGTTTGAGGCCAGAAGGGGGTCATCCCGTTTATACGCGAAGGAGACCGGATTGAGCGTGCCGTAACCTGCGATAGAACAACCCCATCCTGCGGGAAAAGACCAGATATAAGCTTCGCCATCACAATTGACCCTGGCCAAATACAAAACGAAAACATAGCGGCCATATACACAGACGGGAGCAAGACAGAGAAGGGAGTCGGAGCGGCTTGGACGAAATGGGAGGGAGGTAGAGAACGAAAATGGAAGAAGATAAGATGGCCCCCTTACTGCACCGTGTATCAAGCAGAGCTAGCGGCTCTCGTCGGTGCAGTTAGGGAGGCGACCGGCAGCGGGTACTGACGTGAACATCTGCAGCGACTCGGAGGTCCTCGCTCGAGGCCATCGCGGGCGGACGCTCTCGGAACCCCCGAGTAGTCGAGATCCGCAGCCACCTGGTGGAGAGCCGAAAAAAGGGCCAAAAACATAAGACTCCACTGGGTGAAAGCGCACGTCGGCACGGAGGGGAACGAGAGGGCGGACGAACTCGCGAGGGCCGCTGCGGAGACCTCTAAGGTCAAAGCAGTCCACGTAGAGTACCCGCTGTCCGTACATAAGGAAAGAAGTAAGACGGAAAACAATAGAAGAATGGACAAACGATACAGAGAAGGACTACGGGCGGAATAAACAAAGATTTTTCTAAAAGATGTTGCGAGCGCTCATAAGCAACTGAGAGTAGCGAGATTCAGTCCTGAGATGGCACAGATACTCACAGGCCACGGGCCTTTTGCCGAGTACCTGTGCCGTTTCAATTAAAAAGAGCTCAGCTGAATGCGAGTGTGACAGCGGGGTGCAACAAACCATCCCGCATCTACTTATAGAGTGCCCCATTTTTGCCTCCTCCAGATGCGACCTGGAACAGATGACAGGCATGGTGGTCAGTCTTGAAGGACTGCCCGGCATGCTAGCCTGTTACAGATCGCAACTGGAGGAATTTTGCTTAAAAATAATAAAAAGAACCGCCAAATTTAATGGAAGTAAGGGAGGGGCGGGGACCGCGAGGCGGCCGGCGCCCACTTGCTAATGGGTATCATAAGGATACTCACGGATAAGTGAAAGCTGCCCGCCTCGCGGGCCACGTCTCAGGATAGATATGGAAAGAAAATTAGATAAGTTGGAATATTGTAAAGTAATATTTTAAGAAAGTTGAAATTGAAATTATTTGTACAAAACCTAATAAAAATTAAAGCTGTGTTTTCAATTATTTAGAGGATGAATGTGAGAAAGGACGGATGGGTAGCTTAGACAACGCCCCCGGCGATAAAGTAGCCGGGGAAGGTAGGCCTATTAGGTGCAAAAAAAAAAAAAAAAAAAAAAAAAAAAAAAAAAAAAAAAAAACCTAACCTAACCTAACCTAACCTAACCTAACCTAACCTAACCTAACCTAACCTAACCTAACCTAACCTAACCTAACCTAACCTAACCTAACCTAACCTAACCAGTCCGCGTCCAGACGCCACGAAAAACGGTCGACTCCACGTCGCTCCGCGCCTTTTCAAAGTTAAGAAAAATCTTTAAAAATAGTTCCCGCGTACTAAGTGCAGTGTGTTATACGTCAAAAGACGCGGAAAATTCCGCTCTATCGTGTAGTGCTATTTTCATTATCCCAGGTTTTCTTTTTCGATTTTTTTTCGACCAAAAACATTAAAAATTTCAGTTTTTTCGATTTTAAAAATATTATCAGTGCAGTAAAAATTCTTAAGTGAGTTCTAATAGATAGAGTGCAGTGTGGTGCGCATTTCGACCATATTTTGGTCGATAAGGACACATATTTGTGGATTTGGCAGACATTACAGTGGTAAATCTCAAATAACTTTTTATAACGATCTACAACTATATCTTTTTTATACATCATACGATAGCCCTTGTCAAGACGCGTCGTTTGATACCAATATCGCATCAATCCGACTGAAACTGGATTTTTCAGCGGCTGAAAACTGGTTTTTCAGTCGCCAAATCGCGGCGCTTCAGTATTTTCTAACAAGACATATATAGAACGGCGCACAATTACTTCAGTTATAAGCAGACACATCTTTTTTGGAGATCGGGGCACTTACAGCCCCTGAAACCTGGAAAAAACACTATTATTGCAAATATTTTGCGTTCTAACGCCCCTGGGTTTTCGAACACTATAACAGCAGAACCGGCGTCGTCTGGCGCATCAGAAGACATCAAGATTTTCATTTTTCGCTTAATAGTTCCTGAGCTATAAGCAATTGAAACCTTTAACCCAGGGTTTCCACTGGATCCTCTTCAGATAAAAATAAAACTTTGACTTCATCGTATCCGCAACTCTTCTCTGCTCCGGAACCAATATCTTCGCTTCTTCACCATTTATCACCAGCTCCACCAGGAGCCAAAATTCCTGGTGATCACCAGGAACTGCCTCCTCACCAGCACCATCGGGTAGACCTCGTCGCGGGCTTCTAGACGACACCAAACTCCAGCATCAGCAGTGCAGCGGTGCTGGAGTTATCCCGCGTGGAAGCACCAGGTAGGGTGGATTATCAGCCTCATCTCCAACACCAAATCCACATACACAGAAACACACCGAGCTTGGGCTCATTCAAACCGCCTCTTCAAGCCAAACAATAATATAGTAATACAGTCGTCCGCAAACCCACCTTTCAACCCCCAGGCTGAGTTTTCCCCCCCCCCGCCCCTAAAATTTTTACCCCCCCCTCCGCACCCCCCCGAGTCACATATCATTAGAATCGGCTGTTAAAGGCGATTCTAGTCCAATAGACCAAATCCAGTTTCGACCCCCCCCCCCACCCATCACGAAATAATGTTACCCCGCACCCCACCCAAAATCACAACCACAGCCTCACCATCTCCCCAAACTTCCGTTACAACCGCCAGGCGGACTCTGGCTGAGATGCTGAGCCCCGCCTTCGACCGACCGATAAAACCATTACCACCAGTGTCAGACAACTTGGCTATGGCCAAAGAATATAGGGAAACTGGCCTACGCGCACTAGCCGCCTCTCGCAACTTAAAAGGCGAACTTAAAACAGCCATAACGGAGGCAATCGAAGGTCTCTTCGGGGTCGTCAGACTCGCTGAACCCGCCACCACCACCCGCCCCACCCCTCCTATCCTTAAACCCCTCACACCATCGGCCAACAACAATATCGTCAACATAAACACAGACACAAGCAAAGACACCACACAAATACAACTTCTGAACAAACTCGAGGCCCACTCTCGCTTGCTTGTGGAGAGCAGTAGAGCCCTGCAGGAGCACACTAGGGCACTAAAGGCAAGACCGCAACCGACACCCGCGGAATCACAACCCGCGGCGGCGGGCTCGCAAAAGGCATATCAATCTTATGCTAAGGTCACCTCCGCTCCCAAACCTCCTGCTGGCCCCACTATTGTGGTCTCTGGCGAGGGCCTCGATACAACGGAGCAGTTGCTAAAACAAATTACCAAAACCGTCGACTTTCGACAGGGCGGATACGCCCCTACCAAGGTCTCGCCGCTATCTAAAAACAAAGTAAAGTTCGTCTTTGAAAAAGACGAACACAAAACACACTTTCTCACTAATTTACAAAAACAAAATACTATCAAATCACAAGAGGAAAAGCGGTTGGACCCGATGATTATCCTCAAAGGAATTAACAAAAACATAAACGAAACCGATTTAATAAACACAATAAAAGACCAAAACCCCACCCTAGCCGATCACACATTTAGTATCAAATTCAAAACAACAAACAGAAACTCTACACTTTATAACACTGTACTCAACACCACACCCTCTGCCTGGAAAGCGTTGCCGACCTAGGCAGAGTCAACATCGGTATACAGAAGGTCCACAGCGGCAACTTTTCACCATTTAGGCAGTGTCAAAACTGCCTAAATTTCGGACACACTAAAAGCCGCTGCCCTGCCAACTCCCCCACCTGCGCTAAGTGCTCTGCCAACCACCTTACAGCAGAATGCAAGGCGCAAACAATAAAATGCACTAACTGCACAGAACACAACACCGTACACAAGACCAACACAGACACTCAACACCGAGCCGATTCTGAGAGCTGCCCCAAGGTTAGAGCCATGCGCGCCCGCGTTGAGGCCAAAGTCAACTATGCCTAACCACACTGTAGTTGATTATGATCTCAGCGCGCGACACTGGCTCTTGGGGAGCCTCCATATACACATATGGCCTTCACACATATTCTATACAAAACAGCCATTTCAACAATTACACACAATAACACAACACACTAAACCACACATATTGCACACTTTAATACATAGATTATCCCCACATCCCTTCCTAATTAACTCATTAATCCACTGCATACACCCTCTACATACTCACTTAGATTACACAACTCTAGGCTATCATCCGCCCTACTTGCGGAACTTCATTTTTAAATTTATATTAAATTTTTACTTTATTTTAATTATAATATATTTAAATAGTTTTTCATAATTTTAATGTCATACTTTCTTTTTCTTTTACTTTTGTATAACAAAAAATTTCATGTTTTATGTCTACTTTTAATTTTTTACTCAAATTTTCATATTTTTATTTAACCATGGTCACGACGCTGGTGGTTGAGTGGAAGGGATTGTATCCAATAGCATGACCGACCCTCAACCAACACAACAGCGGCTATACCTCCTAGTTTTTGGAGTTTAAATTATCAAGCTCTGTGTGCATGAGCTTTTTGCACTCCGTTCTATCATAATTACGGTGCGGTTGGTGGCGGTTGAGAGGAAGAAATTGTATCAAATAGCATGACTGATACTCAGCCGCCCCAACCGAACCTACAATCACTAGCATAAGATATTAATGTGTAAGTCAATTAATTGTAATATATTTAAATAGTTTTTCATAATTTTAATGTCATACTTTTTTCTTTTACTTTTGTATTACAACAATTTTATGTTTTATGTCTACTTTTAATTTTTTACTCAAATTTTCATATTTTTATTTAACCATGGTCACGACGCTGGTGGTTGAGTGGAAGGGATTGTATCCAATAGCATGACCGACCCTCAACCAACACAACAGCGGCTATACCTCCTAGTTTTTGGAGTTTAAATTATCAAGCTCTGTGTGCATGAGCTTTTTGCACTCCGTTCTATCATAATTACGGTGCGGTTGGTGGCGGTTGAGAGGAAGAAATTGTATCAAATAGCATGACTGATACTCAGCCGCCCCAACCGAACCTACAATCACTAGCATAAGATATTAATGTGTAAGTCAAATTAATTGTAAGTCTATCTAATTAGTAATATTTGTATTTTGTAACCTTTTTTTTTCTAATTTGTAAATTTATGAATAACTTATTAACAAAAATGTAATTGTCTCGACGCGGACTCTAAGCAGGTGGCTCAGCGAAGGTCAATCGTATCAAATAGCGAAGCCGACCCTCAGCCACCTCACCTACCTTTATACATTTTTTTTTTTACAATAAAGATTACAACTGAAAAAATTATTTAATAGCTTAGCTTCCTCGGCCCCGGGGCGAGAGTCGCCGGGGAGGTAGGCCCACTATTAATTAGCACAAAAAAAAAAAAAAAAAAAAAAAAAAAAAAAAAAACCTAACCTAACCTAACCTAACCTAACCTAACCTAACCTAACCTAACCTAACCTAACCTAACCTAACCTAACCTAACCTAACCTAACCTAACCTAACCTAACCTAACCTAACCTAACCTAACCTAACCTAACCTAACCTAACCTAACCTAACCTAACCTAACCTAACCTAACCTAACCTAACCTAACCTAACCTAACCTAACCTAACCTAACCTAACCTAACCTAACCTAACCTAACCTAACCTAACCTAACCTAACCTAACCTAACCTAACCTAACCTAACCTAACCTAACCTAACCTAACCTAACCTAACCTAACCTAACCTAACCTAACCTAACCTAACCTAACCTAACCTAACCTAACCTAACCTAACCTAACCTAACCTAACCTAACCTAACCTAACCTAACCTAACCTAACCTAACCTAACCTAACCTAACCTAACCTAACCTAACCTAACCTAACCTAACCTAACCTAACCTAACCTAACCTAACCTAACCTAACCTAACCTAACCTAACCTAACCTAACCTAACCTAACCTAACCTAACCTAACCTAACCTAACCTAACCTAACCTAACCTAACCTAACCTAACCTAACCTAACCTAACCTAACCTAACCTAACCTAACCTAACCTAACCTAACCTAACCTAACCTAACCTAACCTAACCTAACCTAACCTAACCTAACCTAACCTAACCTAACCTAACCTAACCTAACCTAACCTAACCTAACCTAACCTAACCTAACCTAACCTAACCTAACCTAACCTAACCTAACCTAACCTAACCTAACCTAACCTAACCTAACCTAACCTAACCTAACCTAACCTAACCTAACCTAACCTAACCTAACCTAACCTAACCTAACCTAACCTAACCTAACCTAACCTAACCTAACCTAACCTAACCTAACCTAACCTAACCTAACCTAACCTAACCTAACCTAACCTAACCTAACCTAACCTAACCTAACCTAACCTAACCTAACCTAACCTAACCTAACCTAACCTAACCTAACCTAACCTAACCTAACCTAACCTAACCTAACCTAACCTAACCTAACCTAACCTAACCTAACCTAACCTAACCTAACCTAACCTAACCTAACCTAACCTAACCTAACCTAACCTAACCTAACCTAACCTAACCTAACCTAACCTAACCTAACCTAACCTAACCTAACCTAACCTAACCTAACTAGAGGACCAATCCCCTCTGGTCCAATGTACAATGTGCCTGGGGTATGGGCATACCCGCAGACTCTGTAAAAAAGAGACAGAGGTGTGCAGTCACTGTGGAGGAGCCCACATGAGGGCCGATTGCCAGATCCTCGGGGAAGGGAAGCCTCCCAGCTGCGTTAACTGCAAAGATATCAAGGGAAGAGACGCAGAGCACGGAGCCTTCAGCCAGAGCTGCCCAACCCGACAGGGGTGGGACAAAGCGGCGAGGCTGAGCTACGCGTATTGTTAAAAAGCCGAGGGCGCAAACAATATCAGAGACGACAAAGCGACCCGCAAAACAAAAAACGCAGACTGGGAGGAATCCAAGCGTACAGAAAAGGACAGTGCATGGAACTTCAAAGAACCGGTGCAGCTGCTGACACAGAAATTCCTCCCGCCTAAAAATCTTGAGTTCGATGATGACATCAACCAAATATTAAGGAAAGCGGAAGAGGAAAAGACTTGCAGCTCACGGGGAAAAAGCCCTGATGAAGTGCCAATAACAAGGGCGGAGCTCATCAGTGCCGCTGGAAGATCCAAACCGAGGAAGGTCCCGGGTGCCGAAGGACTCGCTGTGAATACCTGCTGCGTAGCTATTACGGCGAACCCGGATAGAGAATGCCTCATCTTTGCCTCCTCCAGGTGCGACCTGGAGCGGAATACAGGCGTGGCGATCAATCTTGGGGGACTGCCCGACACGCTGACTTGCAACGGATCGCAGCTGGAGGACTGTAGTTCAAAAATTACAGAAAGGAAATTAATGAAAGAAAGGCCGGGGCGGGGACCGCGAGGCGGCCGGCGCCCACTTGCTAATGGGTATTATGATGATACTTACGGAGAAGTAAAGGCCGCCCGCCTCGCGGGCCACGTCTCAGGATAGAAATGAGAAGAAAATTAGATAAGTTGAAATATTGTAAAGAAATAAAGTTGTAATTGAATCTTGATCTGTGCAAAACCTAATAAAAATTACTACTGTGTTGTCAATTATTAAGAGGACGGATGCGAGAAAGGAAGGAAGTTTAGCTTAGCCAACGGCCCCGGCGATAAATTAGCCGGGGGAGGTAGGCCTATTAGGTGCAAAAAAAAAAAAAAAAAAAAAAAAAAAAAAAAAAAAAAAAAAAAAAAAAAAAAAAAAAAAAAAAAAAAAAAAAAAAAAAAAAAAAAAAAAAAAAAAAAAAAAAAAAAAAAAAAAAAAAACCTAACCTAACCTAACCTAACCTAACCTAACCTAACCTAACCTAACCTAACCTAACCTAACCTAACCTAACCTAACCTAACCTAACCTAACCTAACCTAACCTAACCTAACCTAACCTAACCTAACCTAACCTAACCTAACCTAACCTAACCTAACCTAACCTAACCTAACCTAACCTAACCTAACCTAACCTAACCTAACCTAACCTAACCTAACCTAACCTAACCTAACCTAACCTAACCTAACCTAACCTAACCTAACCTAACCTAACCTAACCTAACCTAACCTAACCTAACCTAACCTAACCTAACCTAACCTAACCTAACCTAACCTAACCTAACCTAACCTAACCTAACCTAACCTAACCTAACCTAACCTAACCTAACCTAACCTAACCTAACCTAACCTAACCTAACCTAACCTAACCTAACCTAACCTAACCTAACCTAACCTAACCTAACCTAACCTAACCTAACCTAACCTAACCTAACCTAACCTAACCTAACCTAACCTAACCTAACCTAACCTAACCTAACCTAACCTAACCTAACCTAACCTAACCTAACCTAACCTAACCTAACCTAACCAGACATAACCACACACAAAAATTTACAACACATAATTTGACAAATACCAATCCCTTCTCCCTAAGAGAACTGATTCCGCACCCCACAGAACTAAAATCACTCATTAGCCTTATGACCTATATCGTAAACTGCCTAAAAAAGTTCAACAATTAAAATCAAAAGCCTATAGAATTGTATAAATTCACACGACCTATTGTTTATTTTTTATTTATTTTTTTGTATATCTAGCTACTTGTTGCAATGTTTAAAGGCATATTAAAATTAACATTACTTGCAGTGTATAAATTTAATATAACAGATATTTTTTTTCTTCTTTTCCTGTTTAAAATATTGAATCAACTGTAACTTAACACTATTACGGTAAAAGAAGTAATAGAAACCTAAAAACTTTGTATTATATAACCGTTAACTAAGCGTAAAATCATTTAATTTATTTATTTTAACACCGAGACTCCACGTCACATTGGACGCCAATTTTTTGCTAAACAAACTCAAACACAACTTACTTTGTATAATTATTCACTCATAGCAGGTCATAACCAATTTGTTTTGTATAAACTTTTTGTTTCGTCTATGTGACAAAAATTGTAAAGGTGTAAGGAAAAAGAAGGTATCAAATAGCCACTTCTTCCTTGCATCTCCACCCTCTCGTGAATAACTTTTGTAATAGTTTTTAAAAAACATACATAATCAAAAAAAAATAATAATTGCGAACAAACAAAAAAAAAAAAAAAAAAAAAAAAAACCTAACCTAACCTAACCTAACCTAACCTAACCTAACCTAACCTAACCTAACCTAACCTAACCTAACCTAACCTAACCTAACCTAACCTAACCTAACCTAACCTAACCTAACCTAACCTAACCTAACCTAACCTAACCTAACCTAACCTAACCTAACCTAACCTAACCTAACCTAACCTAACCTAACCTAACCTAACCTAACCTAACCTAACCTAACCTAACCTAACCTAACCTAACCTAACCTAACCTAACCTAACCTAACCTAACCTAACCTAACCTAACCTAACCTAACCTAACCTAACCTAACCTAACCTAACCTAACCTGTTGTTAAGTGGCACGGGGAGTGTGGGGGTCAAGGCCGTAAAATACGATGACCCCATACCCACTAAAACCACCAGGGCCCACTGTTCGCTATTAGACGAGGGCGGGTAACAGCTAGGCCTTTTCACCGCGCCCCGTCTAGCGACTGCCGCTTTCGCGACTCTCTGTTACTCTCTCGATACCACACTAGTAATAAGCCCTTTGTTTGTTTGTTTTTTTTTTTTTTTTTTTTTTTTTTTTTTTTTTTTTTTTTTTTTTTTTTTTTTTTTCCCTCCCTTTTACTCCTTTTGTATTTTTTGTTTGTTAATATTTTTTTTTTTTTTTTTTTTTTTTTTTTTTTTTTTTTTTTTTTTTTTTTTTTTTTTTTTTTTTTTTTTTTTTTTTTTTTTTTTTTTTTTTTTTTTTTTTTTTTTTTTTTAACATTCTCGGGCTCTCTCCGCTTCCTCCTTGAGCCGCATCACCACGCCACAGAATCTTGTTAGGACGGTCCACTTGTCAAGGTCGTCCACCGCCTTCTTAATAACTTCAGGCAAGCCCAGGTCCGTCCCGAAGGCCGCAACCAGGTGGCGCCTCTCCTCCGCCCACGCCGGACAAGCCGCTAGAGTGTGCGCGGCATCATCGTTATCCCCTTGGCAGTGGTGGCACGCAGGGGTCGGTTCCCGTCTGATGCGGTGGAGGTATTTGCCAAAACAGCCATGGCCTGTTATGACCTGCACCAGACGAAAGGATAACGGGCCGCGCTTCTTCTCCAACCACTTGCTTAGGACGGGCAATATGGCACTTATTGTATATTCGCCCATCTCTGCCCTGTCTAAGTCGGTTCTCCAGTCTTGTATCACGCGCTGGCAGGCATCCAGGCGCCAGGAGCGTATGGTCTCTGTGTCCGGTTCTCTCCCTGCTTCACGCGTATCAGCCCTGCGCCAATAGACGTCTGCCAGAGCGGTAGCCTCGAGGTGCCAGGGCGCGGAACCTGCGATCAAACACACGGCATCGTATGACACCGTGCGGTACGCTCGCGCAACCTTAATCGTCATTAGTTTTTGATAACGCCTCAGAAGCTGCTTGTTCTTGCGGGACAGCTTATCAGCCCATATTGGGCACCCGTACATAGCTTGCGACTTGACGACGCCGGAGTAGAGTCGACGACACCCCTCGCTCGGCCCGCCTAGATTTGGCATAATCCGGCTAAGAGCCATTGCAGTGGCGGTGAGCTTCGGGGCAAGTGCCGCAAAATGTGCTCTAAACGTCCACCGGGAATCTAGTACTAGGCCCAGATATTTCAGGGATTTTCCTACCTCGATGGACACTCCCGCAACGACGATGTGCGCACCCGCTGGAGGCGCTCGCCCCGGGCCGTGAAAACAGATCGCTTCGGACTTCTCCAGCGCGACACGCAGCCCGAGGTGTCTTATCTGCGCTACGACTTGAGCTACCCCAGCAGTTACGCGACGGCTCGCCTCGACGTAGGAACTAGCAGATGCCACAACCAAGGTATCGTCGGCGTAACAAATGACCCTAACACCTATAGACAGAGATGTCTTAATGATGCAATTGTAGCCTATATTCCAAAGCAGGGGCCCCAGAACGGACCCTTGAGGTACACCACATGTGACTCGGTAGCTTCTCCAAGAATCCCTACCCGGGAACACAATTTTACGATCGCACAGGTACGATTCTACTAGCCTCTGGAGATATAACGGTATCCCATGATGTACTAAGCCTCGCAGAACAGCCTCGTGAGGAATGGTGTTGAAGGCGTTGGCGATGTCAAGGGACACCGCCAGTACAACTCCACCCTGCTCCGTGGTCTCCTCGCTGATTTCTCGCACCTCTGCGATTGCGTCCACAGTAGACCGCGACCGCCGGAAGCCAAACTGAGCACTGTGCAGATCTGGTCCGATGGTTTCTAGATGTCTATTTATTCTTTTAGCCATGATCCGCTCCAAGATTTTGCCACCCTCATCCAACAATACGATTGGGCGGTAAGCAGAAGGGGATGTTTCGATTTTTCCGGGCTTCTTTAGCAGCACTAATTTCCCAGTCTTCCAGGCGGAGGGAAACTCTCCCTTCTGCATGATTTGCGTCAACAAACTGCAGAACCTCCACGCCAATTCTTCGTCCTTAAGGGCGAGAGCCCACACCTTGCCATGAATGCCATCAGGGCCTGGAGCTGTGTTTTTAGCGGCGACCTTTGCCAATGCTGCTTCTAATTCTTCAGGCGTCACGCGTATTGACTCTTCGCTTGGAATCGAGTACGGATGCGCTGGGGTAGGTGTACGCCCATTCCCACGTGGAAACAGGGTGGATACCACCGAGTCAAGAAGCGAAGGTTGCATGGTGGACGTCAGTGGCGGCGCCCGGGGTCGCAATTTGCTCATTACAAGTCGAAAGGGGCGACCCCAGGGATCTTGTTGCAACGTGTTAAGAAACTCATTCCAAGCATTTTCTTTGGACCTTGCTATTGCTACCCTTAGATCCTTTTTTGCAGCTTGATAGTCTACGTATAGCCGTTCCTCTTCATCTTGACTGCGACGTGCTAGCGGTCGGCGCCTGTACCGCGTAAACATCCTCCGCGATCTCACACAGATTGATCGAAGACCAGCTAGTTCGTCAGACCACCAGTAAACTTTATCCCTCGGCCTCAAAATTCGTACGCGTCTCATTGACGCCTCTGATAGGTCTGCTAACGCTTTTGCATGCCACCGAACTTCACTTTCTATATCAGCATTAGTGCGGCTGGAACACCAGGACTTAACTATTGTCGCCTCTTCGAACACGACTCTATCCAACGACCTCAGCGACCATTTAGGGCCGATTTCAGACGGAATGAGACTCTGCTCAGCCGATCTAGCAGACGACAATGGAGGGATACGGAATTGGATGTATCTATGGTCCGACAGTGTTTCTACCTTTGTCATAACCTCCCAATCTTCAACGCGACGAGCAAGACAGGAACTCGCAAAAGTGACATCAACGATGGAGCCTCCCGCTCTGCGTACGCACGTGTGCTCGGAGCCTTTATTTAATACTGTCAAATTGTACATTGCGGCCCATCGTAACAAGGCCTGTCCTCGTCCACGGTCATCCAGCGTCCCCCACGCAGTCGACTTTGCGTTGAAGTCACCGGCGACAATTACCTCGTGGGGTCGGGCCCAATCTACCAGTGAGCCTATCTCGACTAAAAACCGCTCGAACTCGGCGAGTGTCTTGTTGGGTGAAAAGTAGGCGCTTATTACTACCAGATTCTCCGAGACTCGGACGGCGACACACCCGCGACCCTTTAGGTGCGGTCCCGCAAGTGCCATCTGGTCCCCGTCGAGTATAACGGCTGCGAGGCCTTCCGTATCCACAATCCAATTTGAAGCGGTCCTCAGCTCTGAGATATATGGTTCTGACACCATTGCAACATTAATGGACCACTGTGCCATGCTTTGTGTCAGAAGATCCTGGGCATTGGCACAGTGGTTGAGGTTACATTGGAGGAACCGTACCGTGCTAGGCATTTACGATTATATCTGTAAGCATTGCTTCCCCGTCCGGTGGGGCGGACCCGGTCGGAACCATGTTGTGCCGCGGCGTCTCTCTTCTAGCAACTTTGGCGCTAGGGGCCGGACATTTAGCGCTCCCTAGCCGATGGTCTGCCTTTCGGCCCGCTTCCGTGCAAAGGACGCACACGGGTTTGCCCTCGCAAGTCGCGGCCCGGTGGCCTGGTTGTGCGCAGCGGTAGCAGAGATTGCTACGATCAGCGCCAAACGTGCACCGGCTCGCTACGTGCCCGCTTTGAAGGCACCGGTAGCACCTAATTTCCTTGCGTTCCAGTAAGGTTACTCTTGCTGTGACCCAGCCTATTAGTAGTCGTCCCTCGGTGATTTTCTTGGCCGCAAGAATTGGACACCGAACCCAGGCTCCAAACAATCCAGTTCTGTCTGGCCGAACCTCACTCACTATTACTTGTTCGCGGTTGCAGCCCCCAATCTCCGCTATCGCCTTTTTGATATCGTCCGACGTTACAGAGTCATCGAGGCCAGCCACTCGTACCTCGGCACACTTCTCCGGCCTCGACACACTCACTCCGCTAGCATAGATTTCTTTCAGTTTACTGGCAAGGGCATCGGCCTTGTCTCCACTGCGTGATCCGGGTAGCTCTAGTATCACCGCTCCCGTCGCCGCCCGCTTAAATTTGACGGCATCTATGCCCAAATCACTTAGTTTAATTTTTTCCTTTGCCTCCCGTAATACAGAGGCGTAGGTCTGTTCTTTTTCGGTGATTGTAAGCACAACGGCCGTGGATCTCGGGGCTCTCAGCTTTGCTCGTGGCCGTTGAGTAGTCGTAGCCGCGGGCTTTACGATGCCAGCGGTTGGGGTATTCTTGGCCTGTTTACGCTTACTTTGCACTGTTTTCCACTCTTGCTCGCAGTTTGCCTCTGGGTTGCTCTGGGTTGGTGGGATCTGCGCACTTACTGCATCGGGTGCATTGTTAGCATCAGGTGCCCGCAGCTTCTTTCCTTTCCTAGATTTTCTCTTCTCCCCTATCGAGTGTTCTTCTATGCTCTTTGTCGTAGAGTCCTCAATTGGAATCGGATCCGCGGCTAATGGTGGCCGAATTTTCGGTTCCGCATTTAATCGAGGCTCCAGGTTTGCGAGTCTCGCGCTCAGACATTCGCCCATTTGTCTCATTAAACGACCTTCCAGCTCGGCTAAGAGTTGTGGTAGCTGCGAAGATGGTGAAGAAGTCCGTAATGGCTCTTTATGCACCGGTTTCCTGGAGCACTCTTGTATCAGGGTTCTCAACTCAGCCATTTCTTTTTGAAGTGCTTCCACCTGTCCACGAAGTCTCTCATTTTCGCTCCGGAGCGCCCTCGTTTCCTCGCTGACTGTACGGTCAGCTAGCTCTTCGGCGTCTCTACGGATCGAGGTTACCGCCTGTTTTAGCGCTGAGACAAAAGTGCCCTTCAGGTTACTCGAGTGTCGGGCGACTTTATCCACTGCAGCGAGGCTGGCCTCAATCCTCACCTTTGGATCAGCGTGACGTTCGGTTTGCGCTGTGCTTCCAGTTTTTGTTGGGGGACTGGGGGTCGCCTCTAGTAGTTCTGCTTCAACCCTCTTCTCCCGTTCTACTCGTTGGAGTTTACTTAATGCAGCCCGCGACTTTCTCGTCGAGTGAGGGGTTCCAGCGTCGCTAGAGCTGCATTCTTCCTTCCTTCTTTTCCGACGAAAAAATCGCGCCGGTCGCCCTTG